>NW_026857806.1:0-18798 GCF_026571515.1 Ruditapes philippinarum
ATTTAAATATTAAAATTTTAAATATAAAATATAAAATTTTGTTGTTTTCCTATTGAATTTAGAAACAAATAATAGCTTTCAACAAAACAAATCACAAAGAAAAATTTAAATTGTTTCTATAAAAATTTTTTAAAATTTTTTAAAAATTTTTCCCCCTAACCCCACCTTTTTAAAAGTTTTTTGACCTTTTTCCCTCTAGGGGGACCTTTTTAAAAATACCCTTTAAAAATTTACCAAAAGAGAGGGGGGTGTTTAAAGTTTCCCCCCTTTTTTTTTTTTTAAAAGTATATTGGTTGATCTTGTAAAATATAAAATACTTTTATCGTCTAGTTTTTATTTTATTGGACTTTGAAAATATCAGGTACCATATTTGATTACGATGATAAACTTTGCATAATTCAGCCAATAAATACAGGTAATAATTATTCTTTTTTTTTAAATGAAACACTTTTTTTCCAAGAGTGATCCAAGAAACACATAAATAATGTTAAAAAGTTGCCCCCCTCAGTTCCAATGTAGTTGACAGTAGTTCTAGGCTATTTGAATACTCTTCAAAGTGGAGGTAATGCATTAGGTGGGTCATGCCTTAAAGGGTCCACTGGTTTAATCCTCAAGCATGGCAGAGTATGTCCTTGAAATGAAATCTACACATTGAGTCTAATGGTAATTTGTCTCTCAAAAATGATTAAGAAATCATGTTTGGGGTTAGAGTTTTTTGTAATCGGGAAAAATTTGAAATTTTGGGTGTTTTCCCAGGAAACGGTTAGGTGGGCCAACCCCGATCAAACGGGGGGTTAAAATCGGATAATTATTAAACCCCCCAAAAAAAAAGGTAGATACTTTTCGCTTCCCTGGAGGGTGGGAGAAAAAGTGCATCAGCAGGGGTTTATTTTATACAATTTATTTTTTCGATTGTGTTGGAAGGGTTAAACCCTTGAAAAATTCCCACCCATTCCTGGGAAATAAACCAAAGAATTAAGTTTCTTGGGTTGAAAGGAAACAACGGCTTGCCCCCGACAGGGTTTGAACCCGTGGGCAGCAATCTGAGATTTCTGTCCCACGGTTAACCCGTGGTACGCCGCCCCCTGTGCAAATTTTTAGTCAACGAGGATGTGTGCGTGAGCCCTTGACGGATAGACCGCTTGACCGACAGGCCTTTTTGGGTGGCACCAAAGCCCTTTAAGGGGTACCCCCTTTCATTATTGCCTAAGTTTTTTAACATTTGATTTTCATTTACCCCCCTACAATGACCCCCCTTTTGGCTCAAAAAAAATTTTTGTAATACCGTTGAATTGCACCAGGTAAATTGGCCCCCTTTTTGCTTCAAAACTCTTTAAGGGGATGATGGTGAATGTTCGGGGGCATACTCGAATGGAAAACTTTGATCGCTGTGCCCCTTTCGGGTGGATGGACCTTCATAAGCTAGACACACCGCAGTGCAATGATTTTGAAAATAAAATGTTAAAAAAGGAAAAGTCCATGCGAAAGTTTTAAAATTTTAACACCCTTTTCTATACTTTAGTTTGAGGTTTTCCAAAACAGATCAATACCTTTTCAAAAATAAAGTAATTTTTCTTTATGAAAATATCACTGTTATGCTTTTATTCAAAAAATAATACAAATATTTTTCAACTTTATAATATCTAATTAAATCATTGTCAAACTTAGTTTATGCATAAAACTAAAAAAAAAAATGTACTAAGTAATGTGCTTTAAATTCAATAATGTAAAAGGGAGGAAATAAAGAAACGGGAGCGAAAAAACTAAGGAAAAAAAAAATTTTAAAAAAAAAACCCATCAGAAATAGGGATCATTCAGTTACTTTAATACTTTTTTTCTTTTTTAAAATTTAATGAAAAGGGGAGGTAACTTAAAAGAAAAAAATAAAAAATAAACGTTTTCGTTCCCAAAGTTCATAGTAGAATTTATGGGAAAAAATCGTAGAAAAAAAAATTTAATTAAAATTAAGTAAAAATTAAAATAAAAGATTGTATAAAATTAAATTTAAAACCTTTTAATTTTTCAAAAATGATCATTTTTGCGAATAAAAATGGGTTATAAAATCTTGAAAAAACCTTTTTTTCTGAAAAATTTTCTGTATTATTTTTTTAACAGTCATTTTGAAAAACAAAATAAAAAATGCATTTTCGGGTATTTTAAAAAAAATTAAACCTTCAAAAAATTTAAATGAAAAAATATTTCTCGGGAAAAATTTCAGTATATAAAACCTTTAAAAGAAAAACATGACCCCGGTACGAAAAAACCAACGTAAGCGTTTGCGACCAGCATGGACCCAAACCCCCTGCACTCGGCAGCCTGATCGGATCCTGTTTTTTACTATCTTTTTCTTTTTGTTTTGGGGTTTGTAAGGAACACAGGGATTTTTGATGCCCAACGGATGCGCAGGCGGGTCTGGATCATTGTGGTCAAAATCATTTTTTGGGTTTGTATGACGCAGCTCATTTTCTTGATAAAAAAGAAATACAGTAATTAAGCACTTTTTCTTTAACCCAATTTGCTCCAGCTGGAGAAAAAAAAGGTAAAAGAGTAAGGTTTTTGGAAAATTTTAAAATGCCACTTTAACATGTAAATTAAAACAAGTTAAAATTTTAAATTTTTAAAATGATTTTCAAAAAATAAAACCAAAAAGTGCAATGCTTTTTTGTTTTTTTAAAGTTTTTAAGTAAATTTGTAAAGGAAGGTCTACTTAAGGACATATTTACTTGATAATACATGGTTTTTAGTGATTTTTACTTTATTTGAAAAAATTTTTTTAAAATTTAATATTTATTGTGTTTTGATCACAATGTAGTCATGTATACCTTTTTACATGTACTCCCCTTCTTTATTATACCTAATTCCTGTTCAAAAACGATGTGATGCTGTTTTGTATGTTTTTTTCTCCCCAAAAGCAAATTAATTACTTCAAAAAAAAGAAGTCTGTCCTGAAGTCCCAAAAATGAATTTTTTCCAATGAAAATGTTTTTTTTTTTTGCCTTAAAATTTACATTCATTTAAACAGATGATTTATCGTAAAAATTTTTATTTTTTTAAAACCTTTTATTTAACAGAGTGTTTGGTTTTTGTCATTATGTTTTTTATTGTTTTTAGTTGGTTTTCCAACTTTCTTTATTCTGAAAGATTTTTGAATATCTTCATTTACATTAAATCGACCACATTTTATAATTTAATTTCACAACTCATCTTCCTTCATCCTTACCTCTTCTTCGGATCCCCCCTTTTTTTCGGTTTTTTAAACTTCTTTGAGTTTTTGGAATGCCCCAAAATCTATTGTTCTTTAAAACTCTTTTTTTCTATCCTTCAGACAAATTTTTGGACTCTTAATATTGTATGCAAGGCTTCTTTTTTTTAGGCTTTAAAAAAGTTCTTTTTTTTGTTTAAAACTTTTTTAATTTCCCCGCGGAATTTCCCTTTTATTTTTCGTTTTTTTCCCCCTTTGGGAAAAGTTGACTCTTCAAAAATTTGGGGTACTATTATCAGTTGTGTTAAAAATTTTTTCCTTAGTAAAATCTATGTGAAAATTTCAAATTTGCGCATCAAAATTTATTTTCTTCTACCTTTTTACCTTTAATTGCAGTTTAAAAATTTTTTAGAATTGAAGGGTTGGTTTGAAATTTTTCATTTGAATTTAATGGTGTTTGCGTCTTGCCTTTTTTGTGTCGGTTAACATTTTGCTTCCTTATTTTGTCATCTTCAGGTAAAATAAAACTTTCAAATTATTCATTTCCACTGGAATACCCTTCTTAAAAATTCATGATTTGACTTGGAATTTTATAAATTTTTTTAGAAAAATTTTGGTTTTAAATTGTTTTTGGAAAAAATCGATCTTCTGCTTTTTCAACGTTCAATTTCAAATTTTTTAGGCCCCCTTCCCTCTTTTCAAAAAATCATTTAAAATTTTTTGATTTTTCTCCTTTTTTCTTTTTCTTTTTTTCCATTAGCCATTTAAATCCTGGTCTATCCCCTTTTAAATTCAAATTTTTCCCTGGGGTTCTAAATCTAAATGAAGAAGAATTTTTTTGTTGCATTAAAAAATTTTATTATCATTTTTATCTGCTGTTTTCATTTCCAAAAATAAATGTGCTACCTGTTTCTATGTCAATGGCATTCTATATATTTTTTCTTTTATTCCACTTCATAATCTCTGTTTTGGAATTTTAAAACATTTAAATTTTGTCCTACTGTCCCCCGGGGACCAGTTTAAAATTCCTTTTGCTTCGACCCTATTTTTAATCCCAAAGATCCTTTCTTTTTCTAAATTTTTGGCCAACTTTTTTTTAGTTTTCTTTCCCACTTCAACTTGACTTTCCATATTAATACATTCAGCATCAATGTGTTTTTGAGTATCTATCAGCAAATCTTTATCTGCTACCCCCAAAGCAAATTTAAATGCTCAGGACTTGTTGCCAAATTCTTCTTTAGGTGTTTCATTTATTTTTATGTGGTTTTCACCCATTTTTTCACCTTTTTCAAAATTATGTCTTTTTTCATTTCAGGCTTGATTTGATTATCTCACTGTTTTCAATAATAGGAATATTTAAAGCTCTTCTTTTTCGCCTCTTCTCTTTTTTCTATTAACATGGGGTTGTTTTCAATGACACAAACTATCTGTATTTTAATTCATTCTTTAGCTACATTTTCACCAAGAATTCTCTTCTTCAATTTCAGGAATAGTTTTTTCAATTCATCTTGACATTCATTCCTTACAACTTTTTCCTTTCAGGTATGTTTCTACTCCAAGCATTATTTAGATCAGTTTTATCCTCAAACACCTTGCAAACCTCACCAGTATCTTTACTGACATATCTAAAACTGTTTTACTTGGCATCAGAATTTGCCAAACTTTTAATTTTCATCAGCAGTGTTTATTTTTTGTTCAGTACTTTCTATTCTTTTTTAAAGATTCCTGGTTAGTTTATATCAAAACTGTTGAGTGACAGCAAATTCAACATTTTCATTATAAACCCTTGAAGAAAAGTTGTCATCGTAATTCATCAGTCAGGAGCACAGGAGAGTTCATATCTGATATACCAGAACAGCTTGTTTTACTGATTGCATGTTCAGGTTCTCAACAATGATTCTATTATATGATGTTGCCTGCTTCACCAATCTTCATGTTTGTTCTCTTACCGTACAAGAGCTTTTTCCTTTTTGTCATTGCTTAAACATCCATATTTAAGCATTTGTTAGGTATCAAAGAACAATTTTCTGTCTCTTGTTTTTTTAGCAGAACCAGGTTCTACACTGATCCACTGACTTATTGCACTTAGAGATTTTTTTCAATTTTGACTTTTTTACAGCTTAAAAGATTGTTTCAATGTTGTATTTTGTTTCTTTACAGTTTTCCAGCACTATTATCACCCTTACAATCTGACGGTTTCAGTGTTTTTAAATCCTTTATTTCTTTCATTTTCTGATCCTAACTGATCAACGCGTTTGTAAGCATCAGTTTACGCATGTTTTTTCTAAGTTATTGCACCCCAAGTTGTGACTGGAAAATTTTTGTTTAAATCGGTGATGCACAACACATTTGTATGTATTACTGCTTCCAGGGCACCCACCATCAAAAAGATGACTGGTTTTCACAAAAGTTCAACAAACTTTACCTGCAAAAGCTTTACACATAGACATGAATCCCGGTGAAATTGTCAGTAAAATCCCCTTGTGGAGTGACATTCATACTGGTAATTTTTCATTAAACAACACTGTTTTCTTTATCAGATTGAGAGGAATCGGACATTCTGCGGTCTATTCCTGGAGATTCGTGTAAAGACTTGCCATTAACATTGGGTATAAGCAGCCTGGTATAAGACGAGCTTTCATCCTCTTCAGCATCACATGCCATTTTTGTATTACAAACTGTTTTTCTCATCAGTATTGTTTTCATGTGTATGTGTTTTCCCTTCACGGTATTTTTGGTTGTACCTGTATTATTCAGGTGGGACATGGAAAATGACGATACATTTGATTAGACTGCATTCAGATTGGAGGCGTGATATTACTTAATCTGACGCATTAAGAGATATATTTTTCTGCAGAGTTATCTCCCTGAATTTTCAATGTTTATGTCAGTAAAGGACTCATCTAGTATTTGAGAGTCATTAAATTTTCTCCCCATCTTCTCTTTTTAAAGTATTTTCTTTTTTCATTGAGCTCTTGCCTCTTCACTTTCATTGCTGTTTTCACATGACCCTGAACTCCTTTGTTTAACTAGTGCATTTTCATTTGATGTATCTAAGTTCTCACTCAAACTGTTTGTTCTGGTTACAGGTTCACTACAGTCATCAGACCTCATGTCATCACATGATTTTGAAAGGCTAACTTGAGGGTAATTAGCATCATATGATGATGAAGAGACTTCAGTTTTTAAAGTCTCTCTACTGTTGGTCAAACTGTTTGTTTTTGTTATGGGTTCTTCAATATTATCTAATGTCTGGTCTCGATATGTTTTTGTAATGTATGCATTCTGGGTATTTAAAATGTGGTTTTCTACATTCTCTTCTACATCAGGGTCATTCAGTCTTTGGTACCAGTCCAACCAATAGACTGGATCTACGCCTGCGCTTCTTAACAAACTGGTTCCAAGCTCTCACACCACATACTACCAAAACACCGCCTGGTTCCCATTAGACTGAATTTCTGAAAAAAATATAAAAAAACTGTAAACAAGATGCTCGATCAAATGGGCTTACCTTATTAGAAGCGGAAAATGTAATCAAAGGTCAAGTTTAAACTATAAGGTCAGTTGTATTATTATGATTTCATGACTTTTCTGTCATTTGTAGAAATTCTCTTGGCAATCCTCATACTAAGAATCTAAGCTCTGATTATTGAAGTTTTAGCCAAGAAGTGTTGTTTGATTCCTACAGATGTAAGTCTAACAAGAGCTTTCAGTAGACAGTGTGCTCATCTAATCTCAGTGCTTGATAGTAAACAAGAGCCTGAATACTGTAGAAATTTCTAAGTACAAAAAGGACTGTAATTCTGTCAAAATCCATTTATGGGCCTTAAATAGTGACCACCTATTGTGCTCTCAAATAAATGTTTCAACCAATGCCCTTCAGTAGTTTTTGAGATAACAACTTGCGTGCAAAAACTTTACCAAAGTGTGATACTGATGCCTGTAGATAGATAGATAGATAGATTTATTTCGGCATAAAGGTAAACATGTTACATGATAAACAAACACAATATAGATTAAAACAATTACAAATAAATAAATAAATAAATGAATAAATACTATATTATGTAAACCATGACATGTTCCCAAAACCCAGGATAACACAAACAAGAGGGCCATGATGGCCCTAAGGTCGCTCACCTGTATGTAGGCCCCCAACCCCCCCCCCCCCCCCCCCCAACGTTGCAGGGCCAATTCAACCCAAGGGCTTTTATTTGCACAAACTTGGTAGACACCCATGAGAAGATGTTTCATGCTAAACATCTAAGCTCTAGCTCATTGGGCTTTTTAAAAGAAGATTTTTTTTAAGTTTTTACTATACACATATAGTAAAAAACAATGACACCCCTGGGCCGGGCCAGTTTGACCCCAGGGCTTTTATTTGAACAAACTTTGTAGACACTTACTAGAAGATGTTTCATGCTTAATATCTAAACTCTAGCTATTTGGGTTTTTTCAAAGAAGATTTTAAGTTTTTGCTATACACATATAAAGAAAATCAATGACCCCCGGGCGGGGCCAATTTTGACCCCAGGTCTTTTATATGAACAAACTTTGTAGACACTCACTAAAAGATGTTTCATGCTTTATATCTTAACTCTAGCTATTTGGGTTTTTTCAAAGAAGATTTTTTAAGTTTTTGCTATACACATTTAAGGAAAATCAATGACCCCCGGGGCGGTGCCAATTTTGACCCCAGGGCTTTTATTTGAACAAACTTGGTAGACACCTATTAGAACCTGTTTGATGCTAAATATCTTATCCATAGCTCTTTGAGTTCTTTAAAAGAAGATTTTTTAAGTTTTTACTATATGCATATAGGGAAAATCAATGACCCCCCGGGGCGGGGCCAATTTTGACCCCAGGGCTTTTATTTGAACAAGCTTGGTAGACACTTATTTGAACATGTTTCATGCTAAATATCTTAGCTCTAACTCTTTTGGTTCTTTAAAAGAAGATTTTTTAAGTTTTTACTATATGCATATAGGGAAAATCAATGACCCCCCGGGGCGGGGCCAATTTTGACCCCAGGGCTTTTATTTGAACAAACTTGGTGAACACCCACTAGAACATGTTTCATGCTAAATATCTTAGCTCTAGCTCTTTGGGTTCTTTAAAAGAAGATTTTTTAAGTTTTTACTATATGCATATAGGGAAAATGAATGACCGCCCGGGGCGGGGCCAATTTTGACCCCAGGGCTTTTATTTGAACAAACTTGGTAGACACTCACTAGAAGATGTTTCATGCCAAATATTTAAGCTCTAGCTCTTATGGTTTTTTAAAAGAAGATATTTAAAGTTTTTTCTTTCGGTTGCCATGGCAACCAGAGTTCTGCATGGAATTAAATTCTTTGAACAATTTTTAAAGGTGACCACCAAAGGAACATTCCTGTGAAGTTTGGATGAAATTGGCTTAGTGGTTTATGAGGAGATGTCATTTAAAGTAAAAGTTTACGGACGGACCAACGCCGGACGAAAAGCGATCACAAAAGCTCACCCTGTCACTTTGTGACAGGTGAGCTAAAAAGAGCAAGCTCTTATTTCCATTGTGGTCCTTAGCATTTGGTGGCGGACATAGAGAGGTATTTCATAAAAGAAAAAAAAATATCACAAATTATAAGATAAATCACATTAATGAAGGATATCATTTAAAATCATCACAATTTAAGATGTAAGGTATTGTAAATAAAAAGTCATTAACACATTAAAAAATAAGTATGTGCATAGTAAGAAAGGATTACATTAAAAAAAAAAAAATATCACAGTTGTTATGAGTATGTAAGGAAAGAACATGCCATAGATTACACTATTCAAAAAAATATAGTTTTTAAAATCTTAATAAAAAATTTAAAACAAATATCAAAAAATGAAACAGTAAACCTGAGCCGAAAAATAATTCAATAAAAAAATGAAAACATAAAATTTTCTTGCAAGAAATTTTAAGAAAAACACTTAGATGCTACTTAAAAAGTGACTTTTGATGGCTACCTTAAAACGATGAAATTTGTTAATTTCAGTTATGCAAGTTGGAAGACTGTTCCATAGTTTAGCACCAATAAAACTGAAAGACTTTGACCCGGAACCTTTAACCTTAGGAAGACAATACCCTCCTTTTTTGCTCAGTCTGGTGCAATAAGAATGCATAGATTCCTGAGAAACAAAATAATCACTTAAGTACTCTGGGGCCATTTGGTTTTTAACCTTTAAAACGTGACATAACATGATTTGTTCAACTCTTTTACAAACTGGTAACCAATTAAGGGATTTAAAATGGGAAGGGCCAATATGAACTCTGGAATCAAGGTTTAGAACAAATCTCATCATTTTATTTTGTGTTGTCTGTAATTTATTTTTCAAGACCTGAGTTAAACCATTATACCAGACACAGCAGGCATAGTCGAAGTGGCACTGAATTAATGAATTGACAAGCAGTTTTTTGGTATGCTGTGTAAGGAAATCTTTCTTAAGGTAAAGGAACTTCAACCTGGCGTTAGCCTTCTGAATTACTGAGTCTGCCATGTAACCAAAGGACAGGTACTGATCAATAGTTACCCCAAGATATTTGATGGATGTGGATGCTTCTATTGCAGTGCCATTACAATTTATGTTTAATTTGGAATGTGACCTGAGTTTCTGTTTAGACCCAAACACAATGGACTCAGTTTTACCTAAGTGCAACGATAACTTATTATCAATTAACCATTGACTTACTGAGGACAAATCTTCAGATACAGAAATTTCCACCTCAGATAAATTTTTCCAGAAACAAGTATTCCAGAGTCATCAGCATATAGCAATAGTCTGTATGAGTCAACTGTCTTCAGTTAAAGTCCATGCTAGGATTATGGACCTTGGATTGTGACCTCTAATTATGATCCCAAAGTGATGTATTAAGTTTAAAGTAAATGCCTACAATATTTTTAAAGATGACATTGCATGCAAAACATTAATCAAGAATTTTCAAAATTCAAAAAAGGGCTATAATTCAGTTAAAATTCATGATATACTTACAGGCCTTGGAAAATGACTTCCAATTATGATCCCAAAGACTTGTATTAAGAAGTGAATATTTTCAGTATTTTAGAAGACTGGTGTTGCATGCAAACTATTACCAAGAATTGTCTAAGTTCAAAAAGGGCAATAACCCCATCAAAATCCATGCTAGAGTTATGGATCTATGAAAGTGACATCCTATTAGTAATTATTATACATTCAAATTAGTGTGTGAAGTTACAAGCAAATATCATTTTATAAGTGGTTAATGAGATATGACCAACTTTAACCAAAGTGTTACAATGATTACTGAAAAATGCTCTCAAAAGTATCAGAAAGTCAAGGGTGTGGGCAAAAATAAGGGTCAGTCAGACTTTCAAAAACCATAAATATTTTAACATTTGGCCATGACAATACAAGAAAACATCTTTTAATACCTTTTGATGAAGCATCTTCAACATTTTCATCCAATGTGTCAAGATTGAGTGGCATAACTACGGATGTACGACGCAGATTTCTCACTGAGCGTCTCCTCTTCCTCAATGCTTTCTCCTCAATATCCATGGCAACAGATCACTGTCTCACTGTCTATTGTGCAACCCTCGCTTCATAAGTCTGAAAGTATTCAATGAAGCAATGCTGTCATTTTGTCTCAATAGCTTACATTACAATGTGTATATTTAATTTTTCATTTTCTTTTCTTTCAGATACAAGTGCATTAATAACAGTAATGATTATAATTTGTTTTTGTTTGATTGGGTTTAACGTCACACCGACATAGTATAGGTTATTTAGCGACTTCCAGCTTTACTGGTGGAGGAAGACCTCAGGTGCCCTTTCGTGCATTATTTCAGGCACGAACGGGCACCTAAATAGAACCACCGACGTTCGGTAAGCTTAGGCTGGATAGCTTCCTCACATGAAAGAATCCAAAGTCCCTGTTGGGATTCGAACCCACAGCGGAGAGGGGCAAGTGGTTTGAAGTCAACGACCTTAACCACTCGGCCACAGACGCCCCTAATGAAAACCCTGTATATATATTTTAATCTTTAACATTTCTGTCAAATTTGGCTGAAATTTAATAACTAAATCTTAAGTATCTCTGAAATTTTACTATTCAGCCCATGAAGTGAAGTGATTATCCAAGGACTTTCTAAGGGCATTTAAGCATTTTTAGTTTCTTCATGATGCAGGCAAATGCTTTAAGATAATTTTTTGCTTTTCAAGCAAAAAATAAACAGCTCAGGGTGAGATTTTTGAGTCAATTCGGCACCAAAAGATGTTCCGGCCCCAAAGAACCCAAGACGTTTCGTCCACAGCATGTCGGCCCTTTGAACCAAAAAGGCCCTATGTTAAATATTTCAAATAAGTTTCATTATGTAACTATGTTTTATACAATAATTATCTTAGAATTCCAAAAATTAAACAAAATCTATCAGACTTAAAAAAAAAAAAAATTATGCATTTATATATATAAAAATATTTTTGAAATAGAATAATCAGGGTCTTTCAAATTTGAAAGACTCTGGATTAATGAATAAAACATGTGCTTTATTTACAGTGTTCGAAATTAGCAGTAGTCCTATAGCCCCTGACTACTAAATTTCTCCTCAGGCTACCAACTTTTCACAGTAACAAGCCCGAACACAGGCTACTGTATTTTCAAATGGCAATAATAAAAACTGTTTTGAAATGAAAATGTGTTGTGAAATGTGATCCTTTGGGTAGTGATTATTCCAAATCTTGGGTAGTCCGACCAGCCTAGTCGATTCTAAAATTCCTAATTTCTGACACTGTATTTTAACAGAAAATAATCCAATAAAATATATTTATGCATTAAATGAATTAATGTATTGAAATAGTAACTTTTATTTTTGATTTTATAATCAATCATTACCGTTCAAAATATTGATAATTAATCAAATATTGTCAATTCAATTATTAAAGTAAATATCTTATAAGCATTTTTATTAGCTTTTCACTGATGCATTTCAAATCACAAATTAAATTAAGCTAAAATCTTGCTACTTTTTCAGTTTGGTAAAGTTGATTTTGATATATATTCATAAATATAAACTGATTTCAAGAATTTTTATATATAGGTTATTTACGTATTATGAAAGAATTACAGTCAACCCAGCCCCAAAGTTTACCCGGACCAATTTCAATCCGGGGTCCCATATGGTCAATCCAGCCCCACATTATTTATTAGTTGGCCAATGCAGCCCCAAAAATTGGTTAAATCGGCCCCCCAAATTTTTTTTTTTGATTTTCAAAGTACATGTAGTATTATCGCTGAAAATTTGAAAACTAATCAGACCACCCCGAAGACGCTGACAATCGATAGTCCTTTTTGAAAAAATCTATTATTTAAGTATTCTTGATCGTGAAAATTCTGAAATTTGCACTCGTTTTGAAAAAAATCAGCTCACATTTCATTTTGACCCATGATAATTTCAGATGGATGCATGGAAATTTTTTACTGTTTGTCAATCAATAAATGCAACGCAAGAATTTCGCATTGGACAAAGCAATTAGCCCCGCCTACAGGTTAGTAGGCGTGACGAATTAAACCGCATTAAAGTGGTTAAAGCTATTCATTGATGAGTACACTGACTCGTAGTTTGCTTTTTTTAGGGAAAGTATAACTATATAAAGTCGTCCTACTCAAAGATCAATAAACACGACGATACTATGTGTTATAATAATCTTTATTATTGGTAAACAAAATAGTAGCATGTACGTGTGCTGATTTGTCACACTTTCGTATGAAGATTGACTGCGGACAAATTCTAAATTTCATTGGTCCTTTATATATATTTCATCGGTCTTTTTATTATTTTTAAGGTTAGTTTTTTTTGCAGTAGCTAATTTTATTGTTAATTACCAACACCTTTCTACAATTATTGTAAGATCTTTTATTTTCCGCCGAATTTTAAATCCACGAACAATGTTTTTTCAAGAAATACTATTGCAACTGTTTTGGTAATTTTCATTGTTCAAGATTCGCAAGCATTATTTGAATTGATGTCACATTTTAGCGTTTACTATGGGCAAAGTTCCCATCTTTGATGTGCTGTTGACTAGCAATTCATTGTGGACTATCGCTAAAAAAGCCCTGTTTAAAACTAGGATTTCTGGCATTAAACATTCTCAAAAAAAAAAAAGCAAAGAAAAACATTCATGGAAACTTGGTTACATAACAATTTTAAATGGTTGGGGAATTGAAAGTTGTTGAATGAAAAACAATGTAAAAATTATTTATACATGTCATCGTGAAGCAAATAAGAACTGCACTTCTTTAGAATCTTACCCAACATATTTAAAGCATAGTGCAATTGAATAGATCAAACAGCAAATCCAGATCACTTGGAGTTAGCTAATGCTAGAATGCTCATCAATTCTAAAATTCAAGAAGCTAAACAAATGGCACAAAGCTCAACCACAAAGGTCTGACTGTGTTGAATATATCTTAATTTGTAAAAAAAAATAATTATATAGAAATAAATAAAAACAACAAAATTTCACAATTTCATACTTCAGTCTATGCGAAAGACTTCTGAGTTTTACTGGACAGTAGGTCCTGTAAACTGAAAATTTTTACTGGACCAAACATAATTTTACTGGACCGAAAAAAACCTAATTGGTATAGCATTTTGAGTCACTTGATAAGTGTCAGCAGTCAAAAAATTTGTGTACAAAAAGAAAATTATATTATCAACAAAGTGAAGTTTTCTTTTTTCACCACAATCAAAATGTAAACATAAATATTGTTATACATGTATTCAATGGATTTTGCTATTTAAACTTTAATTCTATACAGACTATATACTAGCAAAATGAGAGGGTAAATTTCAGCAAAAGTCTGGCATATGTAAGCAGAATTATATATATCGGTAATTTAGTGAAGTTGACAGATTAATTGTTCAATGATTTTGGTACCTTCACAGTATAGTTTAATTTTTGTCAACATCTTGGACGATCTTTCATAGCTAAACACCAGTTGAGCACACGTGTAATTAAGCATTACTCTAAGTCTGTGGATTAAAGACGTAAATTGTTTCCAATTAATACACCAGTTGACACTTTCATACTGCTGTAAACAAACTAATAGCGGGTGACCTTTCACATCTGGGCCGCTTATGTAATTATGCGGCCGCTTATTGACTTTTAATTGTACTAGTTGTCGGATATTTTTATCTTACGTAGTTAAATAAAAGTTTGCATTATGAGAATGCATAACAGTTGACAAGCATTGCACAAGCTTATATTGTGTAATGACAACATTTTGATATGTTTTAAATTTAGGTAAATGATCGGCCTTTGCAAAATGTTGAATGTAAGGTTTTTATAAAACCTTAATTTTTTACCGGACCGTCGGGCCGTCAATACTTAATTTTTATCGGACCTTCTGATTTTTTACCGGTCAGGGCCGACGGTCCGACGGTCTTTCGGAAAGACTGATACTTTTCCTTATGACAGTCATAGGGGTGTAATCGATTCAATCGATATCGGTGTATCAACGATCTTTGTTATTCGATTCGATTCCATTTTTTAAATATCGGATATCGAATGCACACATATTTCTAGCTAAAGAGACTTCAGCAAACAGGTATTATTTTACTGATAGACCAAACGTCAAAATAAAAGCGACATATAAAGTTATGGAAACCAGAACTAACATAATTATTTCAATCATTTTTTTTCTAATCAACACCAGAGTTACCTCCCAGTGTCTCTAACGAATACTGCTGAATTTCGTTGTAATCTTGCATGTCTGCTAAGTGGGGGTCAAGACCCCCCAATTCAGATTTTTAAAACGGAAAATGCCAAGAAAATTTTTGTCAGTGTTTCTTTGTAAAAATTATGATTACAATATGTTAAACTTTAATAATTATTCCAGTTCTAAACATTATAATTTGCCAATTAAACACCGACTTACTTATGGAACGGCAAGGACGGGATTTAGCATAATCCGTAACTACATGTATGTAATAGCAACAACAACAACAAATGTAGAATGTTTGTTTACGGCAGACAATCGATTATGTGGTATGATTATCTAAAGTGATTTTTGAGTTCGAAACCAAACACTATTTTTCAAAGTATATTTTATTAAATCAAATTATTATTTTCAGATGATATTATGCTTCTTTGCTTTTCTCTGTTATTTAAACGGGGAAGTCAAAGGCCGGGACAGTGAAGCAGGCCCGGGCTTTGGCTTGCCCAGCTATAGACTACACATGAATATTTAAAAGAAAATCAAATAAAAAAACAATTAAAGAATATATAGAATTCTATACCTATCAACGAAATTTTCAGTGTCAGTTCTAGTTGGGCGCTGCCAATTACAAATAAAAGTCAAAGGCCAGGACAGCGAAGTTTTCGGAGTGAAAATGGAAGCAGTGCATGAAATACCAAATGACACCTTTAATTTTAACCGGAAAAAAGAATGATTTTTTTCCCCGACTTCCCTGTCAATAGGCTTTGCCTAATTCCATATTAAATAATGGTAAAATATTATATATTAAAAAATAATAATGGATTTTCAAAATACGTATTTTGCCACAAATATTAAATAAGAGTTCTTGCGAAAAATGGCCGAAACGTCTTGCTAGTCCTAAAGATATGACATCGCATTAAAATATTTTTGCTTCTGGGCCTGACCGAAATACACTATAACAAACCTGTAATGTCCGATATTGGGCTAGTTTCACTTTAAGGGCGAAACGTCCTGCTTGCAGGAGTGAACTGAAGGTTTGAGATTATTTTGGGTGTGAAATTGGTACTTATACAATAAATCAGTGATTATTTTCGGGGTCAAATAATATACAAATATGTGATATTGTTCATTGTGATCTATATTTAGTTAATTTTTCATTATTTTTCAATAAACAATAATTTTTCAGATTTTACTATCGCGAAATCCTATTATAAAATGAAATTTACAAAAGGAAATGATGATAACATTTGGTAAATCGATGTTATATAAATCGTGCACTGATATAAAATGATACTGTGTCAGTAAAATAGTCACATTTGCAATTTACAATGTTTTTGTTGTGTTTTCCTCTTTCCCGGAACTCGATTTTTAAAATTGGAGGGTTGTTGTCACGTGATTTGTCCGTTTAAAATCCGTTAGCACCGTTTCTGGTACGGATGCATATGGAAATTAGCTCAGTCTGTTAAAACGGGCTGTGACTAAAAAAAGAATTGGAGCACCACACTAAATACCGTATTCCGGTATATACCGGACAAGGCGCTTGAATGATAAAATGCTAAAATCTTGTCTTTTTACCCAACGGAATGAACTTTAACAGGTCTAATTCATCTTTTCACACCGAATCAAGTACGATAATCAAGGGAAAATGTAAAAATCGGCGAAAAAAACGATATTTGTCTATTTTGTGATCATGATTTCTGCAAGCGTCTAGAGGTACTGCTCCAATCCTGTATTGAGCTAAATCCGTTAAAACGGAAGCGGAACCAGCAAATGTAAACATTCCCAATCGACGACACTACCAATTTCTGTTGTTTTTCAGTTTGCCTTATTTAACTAGTCAGCGATGCCTTACGTTATTGGAGATCAAAAGTGCTTTCCATCTGTTGACTCTACAGATAATGTTTTAACAGAAGAATTTTTAGAGGCAGCGAGAGGTGCTGTACAAATAGTCGGTAAGGTCACAAAGATTTCGAGTCATTTCGGCCCCTAGAAGTTTCGGCCCCAAATTACGAAGACATTTCGACCCCGAACGATTTCGGGCCTTTACCAAATCGGCCCCATTTTTAGTTAAGAATAAGTCTTACCTTTACGTGTTTTAGCATTTTAATAAATGATTGAATAAAAGGAATGAATGAATTTATTTAGGAAGTGGCTAGCCGTACGGGCCTGTACGGCTAGCCAAAAGTTCTAGCCGTACGTGAGTCACGTACGACTAGCCTAGACACACTGTATTGGCTAGCCGTACGGCACTTTTCAAAATTATATGGAAGTCGAAAATGCATATGTTATTTCGTGTCTTTAAACAACGATTTTAATCAAATCTCTGCATTTGTCCTAGTGTGTTCACTTTAATAAAGATGCTCCGCAATTTTGCACACAAAAATGAATACGAGTAAGCGTTGTATAATCATTCTTAATAAAATTAAGTGTCAAAGTTGCATGTTATAACGTCCTTAATTTTCATGCTTATGATTTGTATGAAAGATGAATTGTTAAATCTGTTAATTAAGCACATGGATCGAATAAATAATGATCGGAGGGGAATAAGTAAATAAATAAAAAGAATATTAAAAAAAAAACGGTGAAAAGGAAAAATAATTTAATAATATGCAAACTTTTCTTAAGGACGATGGACAAACTTCTATACTGTCGGTAATTGACGCAATTATTAGAGCCCAACAACAATTATTTTCGGTGTTTTTTTGTTTTGTTTTTTTTTCTTCAATTTAAAAATTAAACTTAATGAAACAAAAAAGGATTATTATCAAAATGTTGTAAACTATTTCAATTGATGTTATTTAACTGCAACCAAACGCTATTTTTTCTCGACGTCTTGAGATGACAGTAAATTCTTTACTGTAGCCAACACGTCGATTTATCTCTAAAAAGTAAACATTCTTGACTAAAATCCTCGCTTAAAGTCATAATTAACATATGCATATCGCCTTCCATATATTTTTGAAAAGTGCCCTACGGCTAGCCAATACAGTGTGTCCTGGCTAGTCGTACGTGACTCACGTACGGCTAGAACTTTTGGCTAGCCGTACGGGCCCGTACGGCTAGCCACTTCCATTTATTTAATAATTAAATTATGATTTTATAATATGCATAAATGCGGCTAAACTAGTAGTAGTAATCCAAAACAAACAGAACAGAACAAAACTTTTGTAAAACAAAACATAGTATACGAACACTGAAACAGATTTTTATAAGCTTATTATCAACAAGCACTTTTTTAATTTGAACAATTGAAAAGCAAGACACAGAACAATACATGAAACAAACATTTATTATCAACAACTTTTAAATTAATAGTAAGTGATGAGTTTCAGCGATACACAACAATTTGATATTACTAACCACTAGATAGCAATAAGCATATAAATAATTAATTTGTTACACCTTGAAAAAAATAAAAATAAATATTTTATATAAATAGTTAAATAGCTGTTAAATAATCAATAGAGATCAAAAGATAATGATTTTTGAGGTGCAGTTGTATTTAAATTTTAACATTGTTATTGCAGTTTGTCAACTGTCTTATAAATTAAGAATTAAGTGTCTTTATTTATTATTACACCTTGAAAAAAATAGCATTTATCTAAATAGTTAAATTGTTAAATTAAGATTTTGATAACAGATTATTAAATTTTTAAGGATTTTAAGTACAAAAAATCCTTTTTAAAGTTAATAAAAAAGGGCCGAAACGTCTTGCTGAAAAGGGCCCAAACGTAAAGGGGCCAATTTTTGCACAGGGGCCGATTTGGTTTGGGGCCGAAATGTTCTGTTTGCATCACAAAGCACCTGGTGAATTAGTAAGAAGAGGCTGGTGTAAAAATCCCAGTTTTTCGAATTTTTTAAAAATGTAGTTTATATGAGG
>NW_026857807.1:0-16230 GCF_026571515.1 Ruditapes philippinarum
GATGATACAGTTGTGTACGTGAGTATATCTAAAAATCGTTCTTTTGTAACAATTATAAAAAACGTAATGTGTCCATCAGAAAAATACCTTGAGCTCATGTTAATTTAACTGTTCAATATACATGTGTATATATCTTATAAACAAAGGATGCCAACTGTTTATTTGAAAAAGAGATCACTCTCATTTTATTGTGTGCAAAAACAAAACAGATGCCGATACCTGTGAAGGCTGATAAATCATTATACAAAATGAGTAACTTTCTGTTTCTTATACGCTTACATCTCACTTTCCTTACAACGTTATTCTAAACTTTATTCTTAAACGTTATTCTACTATTGAAACATATCATGTGACTTTAACAAGAATTTCTCAAAAAACAAAAAACAAAGGAAAGGTCGTTCTAAGATGAATAGGTCATAAAATGTACAAACGACTTTGTCATAAGCATGACAGAGAGAAGTAGTACAAATATTGACAAAGCAAACAAAGTTGAAAAGAAACTTATTTTTGGAAAGCATTGGAAGTTATAACAAGGAAAAAAGACAGAATCATTTCTCAAAGCAACTTTTATCAAGAGAACAGAGCAGCTGCGAATGATTAAAAAGACTCAGGAAAGGGAGCAACATTTTATGCAGTATTTTTGAAATTGTTTAATTCTTCAATATATTTTAAATTTGTCAAAATGTTAGAAATATTTCTCCTGCTCTATCAACATTGTTTTATGCTCTTGCGTGCATCTTCGTAGTAATATCTTTATTAAAGTGGTAATTTCAACAGCTATGCTATAAAAAATCTTAAGAAAAAAAAACAATAGCTGAAAACAGTTTTAATTGTTTAAAATGCGTGTTAATTACCTCCAAAAAACTCGCATCACTAAAAAAAAAAATAAAAATAAAAAAATAAAACATCAAAGCATTTTATAAGGAAATGATATGTTTAAAAAATAGCCCTTTTAGATATAACCAATTGTTTTAAAAAACTGTCCGTCTTGGATTTGTATCAATTATCTATTGACATATTATCTAGTACGATATTGTTTTACTGATGATATTTATAATTAAAGTATGTTCACACGCATTAATATAGCTACGAAGTAAAATATGGCCTGATATCTTATTGGCGTTTAATTGAGCAAATGTATTGGATATCATTAAATATCATCCACAACTGAAAAAAGAAAAATCTTCGAGTTTACATTGTACTGAACATTCCTCACTTTTTCATCAATTTTCCTTATCATTTTTATTTTATCTGACACAGTTATGGCAATCAAAAAATAAATAAATAAAAATATCATAAAGGTCAACTATAATGCTAGAAAATGAATAACAGTAAACAAACCCCTTTAACCTATTATATTCACTATATATTCATTTACATTATAAAAAATGTAACGAAATGAAATATCTTGAACCAATTATTTAAGTCAAATAAAATGTTAATACATAGGGGATATTGGTAAACGTTTTTATTTCCAAAACTTTTAAAACAATATAAAAATGTACGAAATGAAATGGAAGTAGATAAATGATATTTTCAAAAACCAAATAATAAAAATGATTGTAACTATAAATGATTAAAACTAATTATGTAACACCAAATAAATCTGTCATTGGAAAGCACCAATGTCTAGTTCGTCTTCTCTGCAATCTTCAACTCAATTAACAGACATGAAGTGGTCATGTTCTAACTCCCTCCAGGGAATCATACACGTAGGTTATCCAGGGTTATATTTTGTCGAGAAAGAACATTTATTTACATTTTTGCTTCATACAATTTATTACATAAATTGATTATTGCATAAATTGATCATTGAATTATCAAGAACTGATTACTGCATGCATTAATTACCCTATACATTGCATCAATAATTTAAAACATTTCTTAATATGTATATATTAAAAAACCGCTAGCATTGAAGCTTTTTTGTTGATAAAATTGCTTCGATGAAGATTCATCATATTACAGACAGAAATGAAATAGAAGTTCGCAATAGTATCTGATTTAAAATCAAATAACACAAAAAACCCATGCAGAAACAATATTCACAATTAACGTCATCTGATTATCAAAAGAATCGTAACAACATCATCCGCGTGTAATCTTTAATAGAACTTCTTTTATTTTAAAGGAAACTGTTATTATACCTTAGATTTCTATCCTGCGTCTAACATACTGAAGTCAACATCTGCAAGATGTTATTTTTGCGTTTAAACATTTATCTGAGTTGATGTTATTTATCTGAGAATAATTCTAACTGAAAGAGAAAAGACAGTAAAAAGCTGTGTGGGAGGAAATGACAATGATGTACATTAGGTACATATCATCATTTGTGGTGCATGTTATGCACTTTAGTAGTAGTTGTAAATGAAGAAATAATTGTATATGTTTTATGACCTTAAATTATGGAATCATTTACAGGGCAAAGAAGAATATGTACATTGTATCAAATCATAATATATATGATCTATTGTGCCAAATAAATCCCTATATAGAAGTACATTCTCGCTGTTAAATATTTGATTTTCACGACATCAGAACGTTCTACCGTTTGTTGGAGGGGAACTTATTAAGAAAAAGTTGTTCATTGTAAAGAACCTTAGTTTAAACAGTATCTTATTCACAAAATAAAACGCATGTTTAAACAATATGGCGTACATTAATCTTGAAAGAAGGGAACGTTATGTTCCTTATTACATATAATATTATCGTTATAATTGCATACAATAATGATCCCCGGAATAATCAAAGCACTGAAGTACAGATGGCCTGGCTATATAAAACTGTATGGCTTATCGCTTTATAACGTAATGTCGTTATAAAGATGTACTTATAAAGATGCAGTGAGTTACAATGCAATAAGTACTTAAAATATACATAAAATCAATACAATCTATTCTATATTAAGGAAGAAAAGGAATATCAGGAAAACGCTTTTTGAACAAAGATGGTCGTCTCAATCAGGATATGATATTAGGTATTTTCAAGCTGCAAATGCTTGATAACCACGTTTATACTTTACTTGTTATTAATGTATTTTGTTTATTTCATTCTAAGAACAAAATTCATAAAGATAGATGAATTGAAATGTTTTCAATAAATGTTTTCATTTTCTTCTTAAATGAAAACGCTTTTTCTTTCTAAAAGGGTAAAATTTTAAGCAAATTTGGAAGGTGAATTCTTCGTTAGAACGTTTGTCATTTGCATCTCATGTACGTTAAGTTGTTAACATATAGAAAAACGATATATACATGCCTACTGTCATAGTTGTCAACTTTACTTTTCTTCTTAGAGTCAGGTAACAAAAGACTTTCGCTAAACGTTTAATGTCACCAACCATTGACATTTTCAAAAGCAAGAGCATGCATATTTATCATTGAAACAAAGTGATCCCTCGGAAGCATTAATCACAACAAAATTACATGAAAGTTGCAGACTCGGTTTGATTGAGTCTGTACATGAGGGATAATGAAAACCAGTCAGTGCAACATCCCTAGCGCCCCGTAGCACCGGCTTGAGCGGTACTCGATTCTCAACACTTAATAGTGCTGGTATCAATGATCCCGAAGGACCAGAAAAATATAACAACCGGGCTGCCCTTCCAAAAGTTTTTGATAAGATAGAAACGCAATAATAATAAATCTAACGATAGTCGATGTTTATGATGACCTTATGTTTTGTGTCTTTGGTTTCTGTCACACTTGGACTATAAAAATGATATAATGATATTCATACTTGTAATAGCATAGCAAGGACAGTTTACCGCTAGCATACAAGCCAATAATTTTGTTTTAAGAAAGTTTCATTTTATAACCTGTGCGATATCATGCTTCACTGTTGTATCCCAAAGAATATTTATTGAAATAATCATATTTCTCTCTAACAATAAACCTCGATCATTGGATATATGCACTGCCAAAACTTTCACATGATATCAAATACATATTTGATATAGTTAGTCGTTCCTAGATTTGCCAGATTCACAGTATATAAACGATTTGAACCCCAACCGGATCTTGTGAGAAGATTTTAGTGTCAGCCATATTCTGCCACTTTACTTGTTACGATATTGGTATTATATTTGATACTGATGGACGTTAGGTTAGTAAATCTATATTTTATTATAAGAGAGAAAACTTTATTAAACGTCTTAAGTTATGCAAAACATAAACGTTAGCACGAAGGCTATAAAATAATCGAAACTCACGAACAGCTTTCAGGTGATCAACACTGAACACGAACAAAAATCCGTCTTATTCCAATGTTGATTTAGTTAAACATTGAATTGTGATATCGAACTACTAAAGTAATCAATAACAAACGATAATTTAGTCATATGCATAACATATTGCTGTATCTTGAACATAAATTTAAGAGTTTTACCAAGGAGGTCATTTCCGTAAACTGAACGTTACTTGCTGGTGATTGTGAACCCTACTTGTGAGTTTACGAATTTTATCTGTACCCTGACTTGTGAGTATTTTTAAAGATTTATTGGAGAAAAAAGTTTACGTTTCATTGCGATTTTGTATCAATTATTGCCAGAAAATATAAATGATTGTAATAGAATTTTAGTATATAAGGTGGGATCTAAAGTATTTACCGAGAATTGGTTTAACTGATAATATTGTTAATCATTTGTTTAATAAAATATATAATGCTATGTAATATTTTTCTTTCGGATCACCATGGAAGAATACAAACTGCATATACTGTTCAGTAAAGACTACGAATTTCAATGCCATCATTGACCACATAATTATAATTATTCGCCATCCAGACTGCAACTTGAAAATAAAGAATAAATAATGATAAACTTAAAAATGTCAGCGTCACAGCCAATAACGTAAACGAAAAAAAGAAGTTTATAACACCAATAGCTGAAACACTAACAATTAAAATTTCAAAATTTCCCGAATATTCTCCGTTTAAAAAGATGCCAAAAGTGTCGACGCCTATGAAAGATATACAAGAATAAAAGTTGTACATGTCAGAATTAAATAGAAAGTCAATGAATTTCTGAGAATATAAAACAGTGTTTAAAAAGCAGAATGAAATCAACGGTAGGTGTAAAGCTTCAACATGTTGAAATAAGTATTCTGCAAAAAAATCTTGTAATGATATTTGGAGGTTTATTGATACGTGACGTTATGTCAAAACTAACAACAATGCCGTTAATCTAAATATAAAAAAATTATAGTACATATGTAATATTTCAGCTTTATATCTTTCCAAAGAAAAATGAATGCAGGCGCGTAGCTAGCCTATAAAGAATGTGGATTCAAAATAATCTAGGGGGTCAGGGGACATGCCCCCCCCCCCCCCCTGAAAATTTTGAAATAAATGGTGCAATTTGGTGCGTTTTGGGGCCTCCGGAGAGCTTTCTTGACCAACGAAAATCCATTTATTTTAGCATAAAAAGATGACTTCTTTAAGAACACGATGTAAACATTTGTTTACATTTCGAAAATACGGCGCGTGCAAACTTCCGACTTTGAAGAGCTGCAAAGGCCGACAACTTTTCAAAAACAAGAGGGCCATGATGGCCCTGAGGTCGCTCACCTGTATATAGCCCCCCCCCTCCCGGCCCAATTTTTACCCAAGGGCTTTTTTTTTTGTTTATTTGAACAGACTTGGTAGACACCCATAAGACGATGTTTCATGCAAAACATCTAAGTTCTAGCTCATTGGATTTTTTAAAAGAAGATTTTTTAAGTTTTTACTACACACATATAGTTAAAAACAATGACACCCCTCGGGCAGGGCCAGTTTTGACCCCTGGGCTTTTATTTGAACAAACTTTGTAGATATTTACTTAAAGATGTTTCATGCTTAATATCTAAACTCTAGTTATTTGGGTTTTTTCAAAGAAGATTTTTAGGTTTTTGCTATGTATATAAGGAAAATCAATGACCCCCGGGGCGGGGCCAGTTTTGACCCCAGGGCTTTTATTTGAACATACTTGGTAGACACCCATTAGAACATGTATCGTGCTAAATATCTTAGCTCTAGCTCTTTGGGTTCTTTAAAAGAAGATTTTATAAGTTTTTACTATATGCATATAAGGAAAATCAATGACCCCCTGGGGCGGGGCCAATTTTGACCCCAGGGCTTTTATTTGAACAAACTTGGTAGACATACACTAGAAGATGTTTCATGCTAAATATCTAAGCTCTAGCTCTTACGATTCTTTAAAAGAAGATTTTTTAAGTTTTTACTATATGCATATAGGGAAAATCAATGACCCCTGGGGCGGGGCCAATTTTGACCCCAGGGCTTTTATTTGAACAAACTTGGTAGACATTCACTAGAAGATGTTTCATGCCAAATATCTTAGCTCTAGCTCTTTGGGTTCTTTAAAAGAAGATTTTTTAAGTTTTTACTATATGCATATAGGGAAAATCAATGACCCCCTGGGGCGGGGCCAATTTGGACCCCAGGGCTTTTATTTGAACAAACTTTGTAGACATTCACTAGAAGATGTTTCATGCCAAATATCTAAGCTCTAGCTCTTACAGTTCTTTAAAAGAAGATTTTTTAAGTTTTTACTACATGCATATAAGGAAAATCAATGACCCCCTGGGGCGGGGCCAATTTTGACCCCAGGGCTTTTATTTGAACAAACTTGGTAGACATTTACTAGAAGATGTTTTATGCCAAATATCTAAGCTCTAGCTCTTACGGTTCTTTAAAAGAAGATTTTTTAAGTTTTTACTATATGCATATAGGGAAAATCAATTACCCCCCAGGGCGGGGCCAATTTTGACCCCAGGGCTTTTATTTGAACAAACTTGGTAGACCTTCACTAGAAGATGTTTCATGCCAAATATCTAAGCTCTAGCTCTTTGGGTTCTTTAAAAGAAGATTTTTTAAGTTTTTACTTTATGCATATAGGGAAAAATCAATGACCCCTGGGGCGGGGCCAATTTTGACCCCAGGGCTTTTATTTGAACAAACTTGGTAGACATTCACTAGAAGATGTTTCATGCCAAATATCTAAGCTCTAGCTCTTACAGTTCTTTAAAAGAAGATTTTTTAAGTGTTTACTATATGCATATAGGGAAAATCAATTACCCCCCGGGGCGGGGCCAATTTTGACCCCAGGGCTTTTATTTGAACAAACTTGGTAGACACTCACTAGAAGATGTTCCATGCCAAATATCTTAGCTCTAGCTCTTACAGTTCTTTAAAAGAAGATTTTTTAAGTTTTTACTATATGCATATAGGGAAAATCAATGACCCCCCGGGGCGGGGCCAATTTTGACCCCAGGGCTTTTATTTGAACAAACTTGGTAGACACTCATTAGAAGATGTTTCATGTTAAATATCTAAGCTCTAGCTCTTAGGGTTGTTTAAAAGAAGATATTTAAAGATTTTTCTTTCGGTTGCCATGGCAACCAGAGTTCTGCATGGAATTAAGTTCTTTGAACAATTTTTAAAGGTGACCACCAAAGGAACATTCCTGTGAAGTTTGGATGAAATTGGCTCAGTGGTTTATGAGGAGATGTCATTTAAAGCAAAAGTTTACGGACGGACGACGGACGGACGACGGACGGACGGACGGACGGACGCCGGACGAAAAGCGATCACAAAAGCTCACCCTGTCACTTTGTGACAGGTGAGCTAAAAATACTACGGTATGGTGTACGATTCAGGCTATATGATTTATAAAGTATTCAGTGTGGTAATTATCAGATCTGGCGAACGCAGCTGAATTTCAAACCACATTTTTTTTACTAAATTTTTTTTTTTTGTCAAAATAATGTGGATTCAGCTGCGTACTCGCGTATAGGCAGCTACGCGCCTGGAATGGTAAGTGAAAATGAGGTTTGTTAGTTAATTATTCCTATCAAGAACTAATTGACTTTCTGATTCGTAAAACAGTGAAAACATGACGAAGCTCCTCCATTCATATGCAGTTTTTAGTTACTTACATAGAACTAAAAACATGTACCCTTCTCTTGTGACACAATAACTTCATATTCTGCACAATAAAATTTGGAAACATACGACAAAAAAAACACAATAAAAAATCATCAAAAAGACTCGCACAGTAATGGTTCAGTGAAAAACACAAGTAGGTACAGATCATAAATCCGGATAAAAAAAGTAAAATTTGTTTTTTTTAGAAAACGTGGGCCTTTAAAAGCATGATGAAAAATGGACTTATACACAATATGCATATAGAAGTGGTTTTCTAACTTTAATTACCTTGGCACAGTTTTAATTAATACCGGAAAAATTTTAACCTAAATCAGGAAACATTGACTGGTAAAGGCTTAAAGGCATTAAATATACTGCCTTGCTAATACCAAAGGCATGTCATTAAAGCCAAAAGCACCCTTTGTCAACTTATTTGATGCAAATTTTTGGTCCGTGTTAAAATTTTTTGGGGAAAGGGGAAAAATGAGGGTTTTCAAAACAACAAAGGAAAATTGAGAGAATTTCAAAATTTTTAAAATTCTGTAAGTCAATTTCCCCTATTTTTTAAACAAAGGGACTTAGCCCCTTTTGGCCCATTATTTGGGCAAACTATGCAGATACCCGTGTTTCATTAAAAAAGAATTCAGGAAATTTTAAAAAATGTAAAAATTGTAAAATTTAAAATATTTATAGTTTAAAAAGATGTATGAAAAAATGTTAATAAAATTTTCAAGAGAGGTTTTTTTGGGGTTTTTCTTAAAAATAAAATTTTGTTGAAAAAAATGGATTTTTATATGTATTTGGAAAAAATCCTGGAAAATTATTAATTTTTAAAAAGTTTCCTTTGTTAATTTAACCCAAAAAACTAACGGAAACCAATTTTTAGGAAAAGGGAATTTTTTCCACATTGTCTGTTAGTTCAAGTTTATGTACTTATAAATTATTTAAAAATTCTTTTAAATTTGAATATTATTTAGATAACATTCCGCTTAAACCTTCGTATTCCATTGACTAAGTTAAGGCTATCTTCTCACCAACTACGAATCGAAACAGGTCGCTATGGTAAATAATAGAACTGAACGTAAACCAAAGACATTGTATGATTTTGTAACAGTGGTGACCTAGAAGATGAATATCATTTTATTTGTATCTGTTCAGCATACAATCAGATTCGAAAACGTTATATTAAACAAATTTTATTTTTACAGACCAAGTGTTGTTAAATTTATAGAACTTATGCAATCTGCAAAAACTATTCTGTAGTAATTAAACTATGTAAATTTATACCGAGAAGCATTTATAATAAGACAAAACTTGTAAACAACTATACTTAGAAGTAATTAAGGCTTACTTCCTGTAATCACTTACATGTGTATTAATTTAATATAATAATTTCTACGTTATTTGGTATTGTATAATAATTATCTGATACTGTGGTGTAAAATGTATTGTAAAAATGTCTGTGTTAAATAATTATCATATGTTCATGCGCTCACATATTGTTGTAATTGTACATAGTTCATCCTCTTGTATATGCTCATATTATGCTTACTTGTTTTCAGTGAGTTTAATCATTCATGTCTTTTTTTTGTATTTGTCATGTGTAATATGTATATATGTTAATTGTATCATGTAACAAGAAACATAACTTGTTTACGTTACTTAATAAAGAATCTTGAATCTTGAATCTTGAAATTAAAATTGTTTTAGCAAGACGGGTACAGTTATCAGAAATGTCGCCTCTATTATTTACTATGTTTTATCAATATTCAAAGATATTTTCACAAGTGTCTGTCCGGTAACATGAGGTTAAGACAATAAATTAAAGATTCAGATATGAGTTATAGTGAAGTAAAACAATTTTAGGCATACATTTGGTTGTGTAATCGGCGTGTGTTGACATAAACAAAACATGAGGCGAAGAGCACAGCGTTTTATGCGCACATATTTTACGAAGAAGGTTATGGATGTATATTTAAGCAAAGATTAATTATTTCTTAATATGATTCAAATGTTAACATACCGTAACATATTAAAATCAAGCCGATTTTTAATAGTTTAATGTGTCATTATGCCTGATTGTACGTTTAGATGCTGAGATCTTCTCACAAGATCCGGTTGGGGTTCAAATCGTTTATATACTGTGAGATTAAGTTGTATTTCTTGCAAGTATAATGTACTGTTTTATTTTGATTTGTTAAGATGACATTTAGGCCTATCGAGCCGGGTGAAATAATCTTGTTTTTGACAATTGACTTTGTTAAAACTGCTTATAATACTGCACGTTTGTAACGTCAATTTTCATTGGATAATCTTGACGTTTATATAGTTTTATATCCACGACTGCTGTCAATTTATAAAGAAATCTCACTTTTTTTCTCTAAAAATGGAAGTTTGCAGTATTATAAATTCGTTATAAATATTTCTGACATGTTATATGGCCGAATATAAACTGTTGTTTGCAATATTTCTCTCGCCTAGCGGCTCAACCGTTTATATAGGGTCATATAACCTGTCAAAAATCTTTATAACTTATAATATACATGTAACTATATTAATAAATATTTACAAGTTACTTAAAATATATCAAAATTTAACAGGCAGAAGTTTTATCCAAGAAATTAATGACCATTGTTTAGACTATGCTGTCTCTGATTACACTTCAAAGTTATTTATAATATTTGCTACATCATACTGGAAGATATTCCATTTAACCATAAAAAATGATCAAATCAATGCTATCCTTTACGAAAAAGGGTTATATACCATATAATAACAAGTCAGTCTCTCGTCAGAAAGAAAATCTGCTAATATGTGTCGTCTGTCACAATTCTTTGGAATAAAAATGTAACGATTTAAGAATAATGAAAATTTAAATTACACGTAATTCAGAAAACGGAAATTCATCGAATGCTGGATGTAATAAATAGTAAAAAAAGAAAAGAAAGAAAATACAAAGAAACCGCGACACTCTAAACTTAATTTCCAAATTTCATAAAATAATCAACTATCTCACATATTTTAAAAGAAGGAATGCATTATTTGTTTTAAAAATCTATATATAGCATTACATCAAAATTAAGCCAGTTTGTTACTCCGACTTATTTTCTTACTGTTTAAACACTGATGTAAACATACAAGGTGCTCGGCTCTGGTTTAATAATATAATTTTTGCCCATGGGAATTCAAATGGTACAAAAAATGTCTGGGAAATATGTGAACAAATTAAGATTAGCTTTTACACTACTATAGATTAATTGATTATGTTTACCTTTTGTTTTTCGTCTGCGTTTTTTCTCCGCTATTCAGATTCGATTTTTTGATAAGCTGATCTTCTTTAATTAATGCAGAGGAATATCAATGCAAGAAGCTAATAAGCATCTAAGTAACATAGATCGTACGTCATGAAAGCATCGAAATGATTTGGATCAATGTATTTGATTCTTATTACAAAAACGTATATTTTTTCTAATGTACAGCGTATTAAAAAATAAAACAGATGAAGTAAATCTGATTGATTTTGAAAATAATGATTTACTCTGGTGTTGTACATATAGTTCCTATAAGAGATCAAAATTTTTGACCTTTTGCAAGGATCCACATGTATATATAGACTTTTTATTAATATATACTGAATATTTACAGTTTTCAATGACAAACAATCCAAATATATCCGTGGACTAATGACAAAATATACTTAAAATGGCCATGCAGTTTGTCTTGAGAAATATTGATTTAAAAATGTACATGTTCGTTCACAACATGATGAAGCGATAATTGTTAAAAAAAACAGTAAATAGAGATAGCATGTTTTTTTTTTTATAAAATCATAATCTAATTTTCTCTTTAATCATGATTATGTGCTATTGTCTTTTGTTGTTTATGTAAAATGAAACAATAACTTGGGCTATGTTTGGGTTTTGGGATTAATTGCGATTTGTGGGGATTGGTAATTGATTTTTATATCTAATTCTAAAATTAAAAAAAATCACTTACCTGAAATTGCTACAAGGGTGGATAACCCAGTTCCCTTGGCGTTTATGCCGCATCTTTTCTTTGAGCAATTGCATTTTTATTGCCAAATAATTTCATAGCAAGCTTATTATCCGAAGGTTGGAAAAATGCATAAATTTGGTTCCCTCAAAAAACTAGTTGGACTTGGTTTTTTCCATATTAACACTATTTTGTAATATTCGGCAATAATTCCTCTTTTGGCGTGCCATAAAGGCTAGTCTCATCTCCGAATAAATTGAACCTTCATTTCTGGCTTGTAGTTAATTTCAGGACTTATATAGTCACTGTATATTGAATCATCGTCCGAATCTATAGTGATTCGTAATCGATGGATTTTCACGCGCACACTGCGGGGCAAACACGGCATACAGAAACTATTTTATCCTGTTTTATTTGGGGGTGTTTTTTTTTCCCCTGACCCCGCGCCCCATTCGTTTAAGTTTTAAAAATCCCGGGAACCCCGTTTTAAAAAAAGCTCGGGAAATTCTTTTGGGGTATTATCCCTATTGTCGATCTTATAAACGTTTTCCCTTGGGGCCCGGTTTTCCTTTTTTTAAACTTAACTGGGAAACAGATCTCGTAAAAGCTTGGGGCAAAAGTGGCGGGAGCCCTCCCTTTTGGGGGAGGTTTTGGACAGCTTCGGTGGGGCGAGTGTTGAGGGGAACTTCCCGGTTTGGGAAAAATTTTCCCACACCCCTGAAAAACCCGGGACGGTTTCCCTCCCCTGTCCCGCTGCTACGTCCTTCTTTTTCCGGGGGTAACAAAGGCCCGAAAAAAAAACAAAAACAGATATTATTTTTAAAAATCGTTTTTTTCCTTTTTTTAAAAAAGTTTTTTAGTGATACAAATAGATCAACTTCTTTGATTAATACTGGTATTCATATTTACCGTAAATTATTCCCTGTTCGCCCGTGATGATTTATTTTAACCCATCTTCAAAGCGTTAAATAATGAAATTAAGTAAATATTTTTTATATAAATCCTTGAATAATTTTTTACATAAATATTGGTATTTACTATAAAGAACCGCTTTAAATTCCTGAAATAACTACTAAATTAATCTAATTAAGAACTTCTCGCGAAGAATTCAACGGTTGCTGTAAACATGAACGTACCTGTATCTAACAGTTTCAAAGAATGTATCTGTTTTCTGTATGATAATATATTAATTAACGTACCTGAAGGAATTTAGTGAGCGAATTATAGATCATTGAACTAATACCTGGTATTATGATAAACGGAAGGATGTTTATTTTTAACATAAACATTATACTGTCCATAAGCAAAATTAATCAACAGAAAAAAAATCAATCACATCTTCCCTTTTTAAGTTCGTCCAAACACGTTACACAAGTTTTAAGATCATTTTCCATATATGATCAGAATAAATGACTGATTTTTTTTTTTACATTTATAAGATTAATTTTCTGTTTTTATAAAACGAGGAACGTACGGTCTTATTTATCAAATAAAAAATATTTCTTCATTCAGCTATCTAACTAAATTCTAGGGCTGCGTTTCCCTAGTGATATAAAATTCCAATTCATGACTTTTGTCATATTGATGTACAGGATATTTATATATCTCTGTATTATCAAATACGATATTTTTTCTCGATAGTGCCTCAATATAAAGGGGAGTAACTCTCGTCACACTGTTCAAAGAGAATTGCCAAAAAATTGTTTACCTTATGGATAAAAGCACAAGTTTATTCCTAGATAACTAGCATTTGTATTATTTGAAAAATACACACAGGTACCGTATCTAAATGCATCAACATACAAACATGCAAAAATTTGGAAAACCGAGATATAGTTTGAAAAGGATTTTGGTAAGTCCTGCATTTGTAGTATATGTACATCTACCAAAATAAACTATTACTATATATTTGTCTTGAATAATAATCGAATGTTCGCTTCAGTACAAAATTGTTGATTCTGTACAACAGTTTTGTTTAAAAAAACTAAATGGAAATTGAGAACAATTCTGAATGGGATAAGGCATTACGCCAAATCAGTCACAGCATATTTGTTTTCATTTTGTCATTCAATGTTGCTTTCTCTTTTCATATTCACTGTGTTTATCCCTAGTTGAGATGTTTATCTTTTAACGTTTTTTTTTTTAATTTGAGTAACGACACCAACAGTTGATAGGATACATGATTAATATATTAATAATTAATACAGCTGAATGTGACCAAAAGAAAATAAATTTAGCACAGTTGAAGAATATGAAGCAATTAATGCAAGCAATTAATTCTTACTATCTAATAGGGTTATTAATGTTATTATTCGCAAACATTTGCCTGTTTCAGCTGTCGTATAGAAAAAGAAAGAAATTAGAACATGTGTTCGGAACGGGATAATGAATGTAAAGGTGTATATCTTATGAGGCTCATGAAGAGTACACTAATGAAAGTGTCTAGAAAAATATGCAGGGATTTGTAATCTTTTTATGGTCCTTAACGCAAAATTGCAGCTTTTCACTTGAGTTGGACAGTCCACTTCGGCTGGGTATGAAAATCATTGGTCTTCATACAAAAAAATTAATTAAATATAACGAAATAAGACCACTTCAGATAATACAAAGCTTCAAGCTTATATCATCAGTTAACTATTATTGTAATTCTCCAGTGTAAGGGCAAACCAAAATGGGCCTAATTTTAAGAAAATGCAATGACACATTTATAGTTTCAAATTTAACAAAAGTTCAAGTCACACAGTTTGTAGAATTGAGGCTCATTTGAAGTTATTTTAGAATAGAAGAGATAACATATAATGGCAATTATTATCACCAAAAAATGTTTTAAATAATATATAACATTGAATATTACGAAAGACAATTTTTGATTGTGTACGCATGAAATTTAAATATTCAATCTGTAAGTAGGGGTGGGGGTGTCAATGCCATTAACGAAGGGTTTATAAACCTCAAATAGAAGATGTTTTACATGAATTATTTTTAGAGAAAATAAAAGCCGCAAATGCAGACCAAATTAAAATCACCGAGACATTCCTTCCGGTTCCGGCAGATGAAAATGGGTTTCCGATGCACAATAATTAAACATGTCGCCACTAGGGTCATTCCATACCTCGTTCTACTATATGACAAACGATCTTTCAGACAAGAACCTTAAAACATTTGTCTTAACATTTACATTTACTATCTCCATATAGAAATAAAAGACAAAACCATGACAATACTCGAACAAAATTATAAGTCACAAATGTTATCTGTGAGCAAACTAAGGTGTTTTTTTCGAATATTTGAATAAGAGCTCGAAAAATTTAAAACTCAGATTCAGTATTATAACAAATAATGAATCAATAATAACCTTTTCCTTAAGTTCAAGCAGTTAAGATTATAAATTGTAATGTACAAATAAAACCCTCCGTTGCCCATTATATGTGACAGAGCTTAAATATATTTTTGGAAAATAGAAATCTGTATGTTCTTGTTTTTTAACAAATATATTATCCTATTTCATATACAGTAAAACATTATTAGGAAGGCCCATGAAGACAATGTCTAGTGCAGGACACCCCTTCTTCGGTATTCGGTGTGCTTTATCGCTTTCTCACTGGATAACAAATATTTTCCTTTAAGATAACAAGCACGGTTCAACCTTGATAACTCACACGTTCTTATTTAATATGTGTACAATCCAATTATATGACTTTGTCTGTTGGTAACGTGTACGCTTGATTAAATAAGACGCTAGTTGTTACTAGATAACATGCACGATCTTTGATGCAACGCTGGTTCTCTTTAGATAACTCTTTCTCATTATTATAACAAACAAATTCTCATAAGATGCAATGAACAGCCCTTAAGATAATCTAATGAATCATGTGTTTTTGTTGCACTATCATGTGTTGTGTTGCACTTTCATGTGTTGTGTTGCATTATAATGTGTTGTGTTTGCACTATCATGAAAAAACAAATGCTCTTCTAAGTGGAGGGAATAATTATAAGTTTTTATTTTACCCTTCCAGATTTTTTCCGCCTTTTTGATTGGATATTGATCACCCGAAAGAATTGATATAACCGAGCCAGACGGGTAATATACACACTAAAATTTCCCCCCTTGGGTTACCCCAACGTTGTAAACAACATTTGCGCTGAGGGTGATGCGCGTACGGTTCGATTTTACGCGGTGTAAATTCCGATTTAAAAGCAACTTTTTAACTGTCAATTTTAGAAAATTTTACCCAAAAATTTGAAGTAATCAAACATATTTAAACCCCCAGTATCGAAAAACAAATTTACCTTTTTTGGAAAACTTGATATTAA